>NC_057797.1:535211906-535219771 GCF_018294505.1 Triticum aestivum
CTCCCGCCGGAGGTAGCCGCCGCGCCCCGCTGCCGGTTTTTTTATAAAGACCGTTCATTTTTTTTGAAACCCTAGATCCGTTTTTTAGGTTTTGCCGGTTTTTCTCGGTTCTTCTAGTTAGCGGACGTTCGTCCGAACGTTCGTTTTAACGAACGGTTCTTCGCCCGTTAGATACAGCTAACGAACGCTCGTTCGTTAGTCCGTTCGTCAGTTTTCTTTTATCGGATTTATTCCGCGGTTTTTCTGATCGCGATTTCTGATCCGATCTTAGTTTCTGTTTATCTTTTCGCTCATTAGTCGGAATTAGGCGATTCAAGCGCCTGGAGTTTCATCTCGAAACCCTCTTTCCGTTTAATCAACTCAAACAAGTTTTTGTTACTGTAAAATTTGACCTAGTTTCAGATTAGTAAACGAAGCTTCTTTCTTTCGCCGTTTGAGTTTCGTTGCTCCCTTTGATTTGATTCTTTTTGCGTACCGGAGTTCTTAAGTTGAACTTTCTGTTCAACCTCTCTTATTTGAGTTTTTCTTGTGCATCGTTGCTTGTTACTTATGTATGTTATTGTTTGCTTGCGATAGAATTCCCGGAGTGCGAAGCGTGTTACTGCGAGTCTCTAGGATTCGCCGATCGTCAGCAAGGCAAGTAACACTTTGATCATATCCCATTATTACCCATTTTTTATGCATTAGTTCCAATCCTCAAACATTGCATGCTTAGGATGTCATTAACTTGTGGGTTGGGAAGTAGTTGCTGAGGTAGAACCTATTGCCCTGTTATATTCAAACCCTTGGGAGTTACTTCTACGTATTGCTTATATTGCTATGCTATGCTCGTAGACGTGGTTTGAGTTTGAGTGAAATTCATGACAGATGTGAGATTGTTAATTAATGGTTCAACTTAAGGTGGCAACTTAATTAAACAACTGGGTGGGCAGAGGCACCTGGGGAACCCAGTGTTGTCTGTTTTTTTGGAAATCTCGGGGTATCCGTGTGATCTTCGTATGGACTGCCACCCAGGCTAAAAGGGAACTGAGATGATTCATGCTAGAAACTTCCGTGTGCAGCCACAAGCTATTATGGGCTCTAGCATAGTTGAGTAAGTTACGTGAAGCTCTTGAAGAGGTAGATCAGCAGGTAGTGGGTTTTGTAGGTTTGGTATGGTCTACCCGGAGTAGAGGGTTAACGTTTCTAAAAGACTGTCTCTCGGTCATCCGTTTCTCAAACACCATGTAGTGCGAGAAATCCAACGGAGGCGATCGAGTCTTGTGGGGAAAAGTGCGCAAACCTCTGCAGAGTGTACAATCTAATCATGGTTAGCCGTGTCCCCGGTTATGGACAATTCTTGGGTATCTAGTACCTGGGTTATCGCATTTATCTCATCATGTTTAATTAATACTGTTGGGTTGTTAATCACTTTAATTGGGATTGAGTTGGGGGTACCTTCTCAATGATGTTTCAACCACCATGATAGTTAAATAAAAATGTATTCCTTTGTTGTAGGGAAAAATTGGCTTTTCGCAAAAACTGTAACCATAGAGCTTTCCACCAGCCATATATGCATGTAGTGGTAGCATTATTCTGTTTCTGCTCTACTGTGTTACATTGCCAGCATATTCCATGTGCTGACCCGTTTTCGGGATGCAACGTATTATGTTGTAGACTTTTCAGACGAGGAGTAAGGTTAGTTAGGTCGTTGCCGTGTAGCTCTGCTATGCCGTTGGAGTTGATGGACTCACCTTATCTTCCAAGCCTTCCGCTGTTATCGCATTAGATGGCCTTAAGCCATATTATTGTAATAAGTTCTCTTTGGAGACTTTTCGATGTAATAAGTGTGTGATTGCTACTCTGTTATAAATCCTCGAGTACTGTGTGTGTCAGCATTACCGATCCAGGGATGACACTGAAGCACTGAGACTTGACCATCTGAGGTCGGGTCGCTACAAGATGGTATCAGAGCACACGCTGAGTGTAGGACACGACCACTAAGATAAACCCTAGGTCACACTTCTCTACTCATTTCTGACTCCTCTCCATTTTCTACTCTTTAGGATGACGGAGAAGAAGAACAAGTTTGCACAACCGGATGAAGACACACCTTTTGGACGCCACTTGAAGGAAGTCACTAGGTACTTGAATATTGGAATACCAAGCTTCACCGGGACGTACAACGCCACTTTACCAGAAGAAGAGTGCTGGATGATTCAAGTACAAGTTCCAGGAAGGACGTTCTCGCCAACCTCTAAACCCATAGAATTTTCCCTCGACGCACCAACCTGGAGTTTAGGAAAGAGTATGGCAGCTCACATCACCATGGGACGCATTGGAGAAGTTTACAACAGGGAGCTTAAGGACACTATTTACCAAATATGTGGGTGCCGATACGAGCAATGGGAAGTAATCAGCACTAAGAAGGATTTGCAGCTTTCATCTAGGAGTTAAACCGGCACATTCGACGTCAGGAGAACCAGATGTGTGCGGACATGATGGACTTGAAGAAGGCGAAGACTAGGATCATCGAACTGGAGGAAGAACTCAAGTTTACCCGCGATGGATATGAGGAGGAAATCAAGACACTACTGGAGAAGAATGACGACCTAGTCAAGAAGATCAGAGTATTCATGGGAGGACCAGCACCAATAGAAGAAGAAGAAGAACCCAAGGAAATACGCCCCGAGGACTACATCATCATCGACGACACCGACTCCGACCCTAGTGATGATGACTTTGAAGACGAAGCTGGAGCAGACATCATGGAGTCTTCCACCGATCAAAATTTCTAGATGACTACCATATATTAGTAGTATTTTCCCCATGTATATAGTAGTAGTGAGCACTTTTGCGATAGTTCTAAACCGTTTGTATGCCCTTGCTTGATTGATTGAGTGAAATGATTGTGTTTGTCTCATGTGCATATGGGTAGTGCCTTCTCATTAGACCCCTTTTCTATTCTAATCTCTTCCATCTAAACCCATCAGATGCCTCCGAGACGTGACCCCGGTTTTGCTTTCCCGCCAGAGCTCACCCAGTTGATCCAGCAGCAGAATGCTTTGATGCAATTGCTAGTTCAGAACCAGGGCAACAACAACAACAACAACAACCCACCACCAGTGGACAACCTAGCCCGTTTTCTAAGGTTACTGCCGCCGGTGTTTTCCAGTAGCAACGAGCCTATAGTTGTTGATGATTGGCTACGCCGTATTGGAAGAGAGTTGACCACCGCAGGTTGCACAGATGCTGAGAAGGTGCGCTTTGCCGCACATCAATTGGATGGACCAGCAGCCTCATGGTGGGAGAATTACACAACCACTTTTCCTATAGCCAATGTCACTTGGGACCAGTTTCAGCAAGCTTTCCGCACAGCCCATGTCTCCACTGGAGCTATGCAAATGAAGAAGCGGGAGTTTCGCAACCTACGCCAGGGGAATCGTACTGTGGCTCAGTACGTGGATGAGTTTAGCAAGTTATCACGCTACGCCCCTGATGATGTGGCCACAGATGCCGCAAAGCAAGAGAAGTTTATGGAAGGGCTGAATGATGAGATGAGCATGCAGTTGATGGTAGCAACCTTCAACAACTACAAGGAGTTGGTAGATAAGGCTCTTATGATTGAAGGGAAACAGCAGCAGATTGAGAGCCGCAAGAGAAAGTATGGACAAGGGAAGTATAACTCAGGAGCTCAGCAGAAGCCTCGCCTAACCCCGAACTCGGGAGGACTTGTTCATAACCATGGAGGTCACAACCACACTGGAGGAGGATCACATAACCACAGTGGTGCTAAGAATGGGAACGGAGCTAACAACAATCAGAACCGCTCCAACCCGTCCACTCCCGCCAAAAGAGACTTAAGTCAAGTTGCCTGTTTTAAGTGCGGGAAGACAGGGCACTATGCCAATTATTGCCCTGAAGGAAGGAATGGAAACGGAAATGGAAGCGCTGGGAAGAAGCCCAATCCATTCAACAAAGGACAAGTGAACCACGTTAACGTGGAGGAGGTTGAAGAGCAGCCGAACACGGTAATAGGTAAGTTTTTGGTTAAGTCATTTACCGCTCTTGTTCTTTTCGATACTGGTGCATCACATTCATACATATCAAGGGGATTCGTGGATAGTTTAAATTATCCTCCCAAACCCTTAGGACCCCTCTTTTAGTGAGTTCACTCGGAGCAGAATATATGGCTAGCCGATGGTGTGACCAGATACCCTTAACCATTGGCACACATGTGTTTCCGTCCGACCTAATTATCTTGGAGTCGCAAGGATTGGATGTGATATTGGGTATGGACTGGATGTCAAAGTATGGAGGAAGCATTGACTGTGCGAGTAAGTCGATTTATCTCACCACCACGGAGGGGAAAAGGATTAAGTATGTGTCTAGGAATGTGCCTAAAAGGAGCCAAGTGAATGCCCTTACGGGAGTTGTTCAGGAGGAAGTGCCGGTAGTAAAGGATTACCCGGATGTTTTCCCAGAGTTACCAGGCATGCCATCGGACAAAGATATTGAGTTTTTGATAGAGCTGTTACCAGGAACAGGACCAATATCCAAGAGACCCTACCGGATGCCCGCGAATGATCTGGAGGAAATTAAGAAACAGATCAAGGAGTTATTGGAGAAAGGATACATCCGAAGGAGTTCATCACCTTGGGGAGCCCCAGTACTTTTGGTTGAGAAGAAAGATAAATCCCTAAGGATGGTTGTTGATTATCGAGCCTTGAATGAAGTGACGATAAAGAACAAGTACCCACTGCCGATGATCAATGATCTGTTTGATCAGTTGCAAGGAGCTAAAGTGTTCTCAAAGATTGATTTACGATCAGGATACCATCAGTTGAAGATACGAGAGAAGGACATACCAAAGACGGTGTTCACAACGCGATATGGATTATATGAGTACACGGTCATGTCGTTTGGACTGACTAACGCCCCTGCCTATTTCATGAGCATGATGAACAAGGTGTTCATGGAGTATTTGGACAAGTTTGTTGTGGTGTTTATTGATGATATCATGGTATACTCGAAGAACGAGGAGGAGCACAAAGAGCATTTGCGTTTAGTTCTCGAGAAGCTCAGGGAACACCAGTTGTATGCTAAGTTTAGCAAATGCGAGTTTTGGCTGAAGGAAGTCGGATTCCTTGGACATGTTATATTGGGAGAAGGTATAGCAGTAGACCCCAGCAAGGTTCAGTCAGTCACTGAATGGTTGGCACCCACCTCAGTTAGCGAAATCTGAAGTTTTCTAGGACTCACAGGATACTACTGGAGATTCATTAAGAATGTTTCCAAGATTGCAAAACCAATGACTGAACTGTTGAAGAAGGATACCAAGTTTAAATGGACAGAAGATTGTGAAGCAAGTTTCCAGGAGTTTAAGAAACGTTTGACTACAGCCCCAGTGCTAGTACTGCCAAATATACATAAGGAATTCCAAGTGTATTGTGACGCCTCTCGCTTAGGACTTGGATGTGTGCTTATGCAGGACGGAAGAGTTGTTTCGTATGCCTCACGACAACTAAAACCTCATGAGTTGAATTATGCTACGCATGATTTGGAGCTAGCAGCTGTAGTGCATGCGTTGAAGACTTGGAGACATTACCTTATTGGAAACCATTGTGATGTGTACACGGATCACAAAAGTTTGAAGTACATCTTCACCCAGAAGGAGCTGGACCTTAGGCAGAGGAGATGGTTGGACCTTATAAAGGATTACGACATGAAGCTACACTATCATCCAGGAAAGGCCAATATCGTAGCAGACGCATTGAGTCGGAATATTTATGCTAATATCCTTGAAAGTAAAGGACTGCCGAAGGAATTAGCAAAGGACATCATGGAACTTCGGTTAGAGATTGTACCTAGAAGGTTCATTGCCACAATGGAGGTCCAATCGATATTGCTGGACAAAATCCGGGAAGCTCAGAAGGATGACAAAGAGATTGTCGAGATAAAGGAGAAGATGGGCAAGGGAAAGGCCAAAGGTTTTCGTGAAGATGAGCACGATACCCTATGGTTTGAGGACCGAGTTTATGTGCCCAATAACCAAGAGATCAGGAAGTGAATACTTCAAGAGGCCCATGACTCACCATACTCGATACACCCCGGAAACACCAAGATGTATTTGGATTTGAAGGAACGTTTCTGGTGGGCTGGTATGAAGAAGGATATTGCCGAGTATGTAGCCGTATGTGATGTATTTCAGAGAGTTAAGGCAGAACATCAGAAGCCAGCAGGACTATTACAGCCAATGCCGATACCCGAATGGAAGTGGGATAAACTTGGCATGGACTTTATCACCGGATTACCCAGGACTAAAGCAGGATATGAATCCATATGGGTAATAGTTGATCGTTTGACCAACGTAGCCCACTTCATCCCAGTGAAAACCACCTATACCAGTGCAAAGTTGGCCAAGATCTATATGTCCAGGATCGTATGTCTACATGGAGTTGCGAGGACCAACGTATCAGATTGAGGAACACAGTTTACTTCAAAGTTTTGGCATCAGTTACACCAGACTTTGGGAACGAGGTTGGAGTTCAGTACAGCGTTTCACCCGCAGACAGATGGACAGACTGAGGGAGTCAATCAAATTTTGGAGGACATGTTGAGAGCCTGTGTGCTAGATTATGGATCTAGTTGGGATGACAATTTGCCGTATGCAGAGTTCTCATACAACAATAGCTACCAAGCCAGTTTGAAGATGGCACCGTTTGAAGCCCTGTATGGACGCAGGTGCAGAACACCGTTGATGTGGGATGAGGTAGGAGACCGACAGTTGTTTGGACCAGACTTGATTAAAGAATCTGGGGAGAAGGTAAAACTGATCCGAGACCGACTGAAGATTTCTCAGTCCAGACAGAAGAGCTATGCAGACTCAAAATGCAAGGAGGTAACCTACGAAATTGGAGATAGAGCATATCTGCGAGTATCGCCCTTGCGAGGAGTGAAACATTTTGGAGTTAAAGGAAAGTTAGCCCCGAGATTTGTAGGACCGTATCGCATTTTGGAACGAATGAGAGAAGTTGCCTACAAGTTGGAGTTACCTGAGGGATTGTCAGGAGTCCATGATGTGTTCCATGTTTCACAGCTGAAGAAGTGTCATGCTGAGGTGGCTGATATACCATTAAGAGATACAGTACCCTTGGAGGCGATTCAGTTGGACAGTGATTTGACTTACGAGGACAAGCCAGTTAAGATTCTTGAGTTTGCCAGCAGAGTCACCCGCCGTAAGGTTAACAAGTTTTGCAAAGTTCAGTGGAGCCACCATACCGAGGATGAAGCCACCTGGGAACGAGGATATGATCTCCGCAAAGACCACCCATACCTATTTTCTAGCCAACCCGAATCTCGAGGGCGAGATTCATCTTAAGGGGGATAGGTTTGTAACATCCCAAATTTTCAATTTGGAATGTTATACATAGATCATCCATGCATATCATGATTTATTGCATTTCCGTTCCGCAATCCTCGAAATCCTAAGCAACTCAAGGACCCACGGAGAGAGTTGGGGATTTTCCGGTTTTCATATTTGACTTTTATCAAATAATGAAACGAAGATTTTGATTTTAATATTTTTTTTCTCTCCGAGAAATATTTCATATTAAATCAAATGAGTGGATATAATATGACTTCTCCAAAATAATTGAAATATCGGAGGAAAAATATTAAAATCATTTATTGGATTTTATTTGGTTTTATTTGGATTTTATTTGCATTAGAAAAAAATTTGCACGTTTTCAAACTTTCATTTTAGGGCCAAGAAAATGTTCAACTCATCCTAAATGTTTTATTTAGACGGTGAATTTTTTTTTGGCATTTTTAGATTTTTAAATTTTTTTAGGATTTTATTTCGGTCGGCGAAATTATTTAAAAAA